>NW_027069684.1:735695-752623 GCF_002906115.3 Quercus suber | reverse complement strand
CAAACCAGCATATGCTTAATGTTAAGAAAATATCAATAAAAGGGAGAAGAAAAAGAAATAACCGTTTCTTAATACATTTTAACTTAATCATCTAAAAATAAAATTCAACATTCTTTTAAATAATAAAAATCATCTGAAGTGATTTTGCACTAAATTTTGCAACAAACTCCCTTTCAATTTACAAAATTAAAGTTAAAAAATATTTATATAAATAATTTACAGAGTTTAATCCTATTTGAGTTATAATATTTGATTCAATTGCAATTCGAATGGTTTCTTAACTTGTAAAGATACGAGACTTTATCCGACATAAAAACTAATGTTTCCAATATTTCATTGCATTACTTATTTGATTCATTTTAGATGTTTCATCATTCCCATCCCATGTCTTGCAATAATATTGAGTCAATTTTTTTAATAAAAAAATTGTACATATATAGTAAAATACATTAACTTAGCTTGTAATTTGTATTCATCTCTTTTTCTTGTCTTTTAGGCTGTGTTTGGTTTCCGTAAAATTTTTTCCGGAAATACTACTTTCCGAAAAAGGAAAATACTTTCAAGTGTTTAGTTGCATTATGAAAATTGTTATAGAAAATATTTTTATGTGTTTGGTTCTATTTTGAAAATGCTATTTTCCTACAAATTTTTCACATTTTCTCAGTTATTTTCTCAGCATCCAAACAAATTTTATTACAGAAAATTTCAAAATCATAGCCAAATCCCAATCCACAGAACAAATCACAGACAAATCCCAATACCACACACCATCGAAACTCCAATTCAACCCACGACAGCAAACTCCGGCAATCAAAAGCCACAACCACCAAAACAACACCACCACCACCACAACAACAAAAATCAAAATCACAGAGAGAGAGAGAGATCGGTTTGTGGGTTTTCGGTGAAGTCAAAGGCTCGTGGGTCGAAGGCTTTGGGTTGAAGGCGAGATCGCGAGACGGAGGCGAGATCGAAGGCGAGATCGAGTGGTGCGGTGTGATCGGCGCGATGCTGCGATCGACGAGACCGATGCGATCTGGTGTGTGCGATCGTCAGACTGGAGCTCGAGGTTTGCCGACGACGTCGAAGGCGTGATTTGGTCTCTCTCTCTCTCTCTCTCTCTCTCTCTCTCTCTCTGTGTGGAAATCATTTGAAGTGAAAATAGGAACGGAAATGAGTTTCAGTGGTCAAAGCTTCTTTTTTATGGTCAAATGAAAATGATTTCCAGAAAATTCTGTTTTCAAAACCAACCAAATAGCCTATTTTACAGAAAATGATTTCTTAAACTCTCTCTCTCTCTCTCTCTCTCTGGAAATCATTTGAAGTGAAAATAGGAACGGAAATGAATTTCAGTGGTCAAAGCTTCTTTTTTACGGTCAAATGAAAATGATTTCCGAAAAATTCTATTTTCAAAACCAACCAAATAGCCTATTTTACAGAAAATGATTTCTTAAAACTATTTACACCCAAAACAAATAGACCCATAATTTTTGCATTTTTTCTTCATAAAAATTAAAATAGCCAATCTTAGCACTCCAAAAAGAAAAAAAAAATATAGTGCTGTTTGCGTGGACGTGTGAAGAAAAAGTGAGAAACAGCCAACACATCAATGCAGAAATATTGCAAAAGTTGTAGTTTCAGTGTGCTTGTTGGAGTTTGTGTGCATATGGTTCCACTTTATCTTTAAGGAGCCAAAGCACACTTTTTTATATTGAAAATTCAAACCGCGTGGCAAACGCTCTTTGTAAAAAAATCACTTTCCCAAATACAAAGCAGACACACAAGATCGTATGGTGGGGAGTTGCAATTGCAAAAAGCCACAAGCTCGTTTGCAATATTATCGTTGGAAAGGTTTAACCAATTTCCCAAATTGCCCACTGCCGATTTTAACCTCTTTATTTAAAAGACAGATTACAAAGTGCGGCCCCAGAACCAGAGCAAATCTATGAAGCTCGCTTTGCTGCTGCTAAGGTTTTCTTCTTCTTCTTCTTCGAGCTTCTCTCATTTTTATTTTTTATTTTTATGTCTTATGTATCTCTTTCTTCTTCTTCTTGTAGAAGAGATATATTGGTGGGTAAAGGAAAGAAAAATTTGATGGGGAATTGCAAAGAAATGGTTTAGTGAGAAAAAAAGGGGGAAATGTGCAGAATAACGGTGAAAATCATTTGTATATAGTTAGTTAGGCATAGCTTGAAACTATAAGGGAAAGTAGACATCTCGAGTTTTAGAAAATCGAGATCCATTTACATAAATCTCGAGTTTCTAAAACTCGAGTTCCATGCAAAAATTTTTTTAGTTTTATCGCCCCTATAGTGGCGTTTTTAAGTTTTATAGTGGCGTTTTAAAACCCTATAGCGGCGTTTTTCTGCAAAATTTTTTCATAAATGTTCAATACTAGATTCAGTGAGCCCTATAGTGAAGAAAAAAAGAGTAGAAAGAAAAATAAAAAGTGGGTTGAGTGGGATATGTGTCACGTCATGTAAGGAGATTTATAAAAATAAAAATTACAATTGTATCAGTACAGAACAAATTATCATAATATTTTTCATAATAGTTGAAATGTTAAATATTTCATATGTTAAAAGAAAATTAAACAAATAAATAAAATATTAGATTAGGGTTGATCATAACTAAAAATAAAGAGCATTGTGAAAATATTGTGACATTTTATTGTTGATGAGTGTGAACTCGTCAGCACTGTTCGTCGGACGGAGATGATTCTTCAACTCTTGGAGATGGTCACCGGTGTGGTGCCTGCCACAACGCCTCCGATGTCAAAGTCAATAAAAGAAACTTTCTAGGAAATGAACAATGTAATTGGAAAGAATCAGAAAGATCTCTTAGTGTTTTTTTTGTGTGTATGTACCTGTTCTTCAGCAATGTGGGAGACTTATATATGTTCCCATGGCTTCTAGCCGTTGGGGTAGTTATTGAGGTCTTTATGCTCCTTTTGGTAACGTCTGGGGCTGTTTAATGTGTCATCACTGTCCTTCAACGGATTGTACAGTTGTTTCCGTTTTAGGTTTGATTGCCTGCATTGAATAGTCTGGATATATTCGTCAGTAAAGCATATAATCGACTCACCTAGCCAGAGTTTGGATTCGTCGGTATCGATGGGGTCGTCTGTGTGTACATGAACTTTGTCAGTACCGTCAGTTGCCCCCCGATTCTATGTTCGTCAGTTAAATGACGATCATAGAATGTGAGGAGTTTTACGGTTTACGAGTGTCGTTTGGGATTGTACAGTTGTTTCTGTTTTGGGTTTGATTGCCTGCATTGAATGGTCTGGATATATTCGTCAGTAAAGCATATAATCGACTCACCTAGCCAGAGTTTGGATTCGTCCGTATCGATGAGGTCGTCCGTGTGTACATGAACTTCGTCAGTACCGTCAATTGTCTCCCTAATTTTTTTTTTTAAAATTAGTGCTATTTTTCTTTAGAAAAATAATAGTGTTACTCACACAATATATATTTTCATAAAAAAGTTTTCAAAAGCAAGTTGTTATTGGTTCTCATCTAGACCTATTACTGACATTATTATCATTTTATCTACCATTAAAAATTTGTCATATAAACTTTATTGTGAAGTTTTTGTGAAAATGTTGTGTGCATAACTTTCATGAAGGGAAAAAATAGTTTGAAAAAAGTCGTTACTATCAATAATAATGACTAATGAGTATAATAATTACAAAAGCAAAAATATGAGTCTCAATAAAAACTTGTTGCAAAGATTTATACCACTAAAATTATTAAGTTTTAAGATAATGATGGTGTATTCCATTCTAAGAAAAATTAAAAGACAAATCATTAACAATGATTATTATTATTATTATTATTAGTAAGGAGGTAATTAAAACAAAGAATTCTCTTATATATATATATATATAATGAGAAATCATTACATATTTTAGAAATGTATGGTTTAAACAAGGTGTAAGCTAATATCACGTGTAATTTAATGATTTCTCATTTTACATATATATATATACACACACACACACACACGATTTAGAATTTAATTAAATTTAGACTCTTCGGTTTTTGTACTCAATAATTCACTTGCTACAACAATTAAAAAATTTGATGGATACTTAGCGCAAAATTGGACTCAAATTGAAATCCAATTTAAAATCTAATTAGATTTCACCTCTTTAATTTTTATACTAAATAATTCACTTGAAACAAAAACTTAAAATTAAGATGAGACATGTTTTGCAAAATTGAGAATCTAATTGCAATCTAATTGAATTTTCTCTAAACTTTGAATATATATATTTCTTATCATTTTTTATAATTTACAATTTAAATTACCACTTTTATAAGTATTAATTGAGTACTCAACTTTTTCAAAAACTACTTTTTACCAAATGTTTTGGTTTTTTTTAAAACTGCCACTTTTTCATAAAACATAATTAAAAAAAAAAAAATACCAAACCAAACTCACCTTTTATCATTTTCATGGCGAGCTTGTAACTTCTTGAGAGGAGGGGACCAAAAATAATTATTTTAAGCTCAATATATTCATTAACTGTATGTATATTGCTATCTTTTTTCAAAAAAATTTGGGGCCCCTCAGTCACTTTTAGCCTGGGTTTGGATACCGCGTTAAGCTGCGGTGCGTTTCTGAATTCGCGTTTTTTTATTTTTATTTTTTATTCGGCACTTGTTGACTTTGGGGACAAAATTTGCTGTGCGTGTACTGTACGTGCACTGTTCACGCACTGTTCACGCAATATTTAATATTAAAAATGGGTCCCACAACACTATTCACACATTTAAAAATTATTTTGCTACAGTGTTTTCAGCAACAATCAGTTTTTATCAACTTTCAGCAACAATAAGTGCTATCCAAACGGACCGTAGTTCTGTCCGAGTCAAACCATACATCATTTAATTTGAGAGATGGGAGTAGAGTATCTTTAACAACCCCATTTTTGTCTTTTTAGTTGTGTTGACTGTTGAGAATATATATGTTCGGATTGAAATCTATTGTCTGTTGGTGGAGCTGGATTGGAGGTCAGCTAGGCCTCCAAGAATTGGGAAAAACGAAACAGAGAGAGCGATGCGTTTCTGAATTCGCGTTTTTTTTTTTTTTTTTTTTTTATTCCGCACTTGTTGACTTTGGGGACAAAATTCGCTGTGCGTGTACTGTTTACGCAATATTTAATATTAAAAGTGGGTCCCACAACATTATTCACACATTTAAAAATTATTTTGCTACAGTGTTTTCAGCAACAATCAGTTTTTATCAATTTTCAGGAGCTTGTAACTTCTTGAGAGGAGGGGACCAAAAATAATTATTTTAAGCTCAATATATTCATTAACTGTATGTATATTGCTATCTTTTTTCAAAAAAATTTGGGGCCCCTCAGTCACTTTTAGCCTGGGTTTGGATACCGCGTTAAGCTGCGGTGCGTTTCTGAATTCACGTTTTTTTATTTTTTTTATTTTTTATTCCGCACTTGTTGACTTTGGGAACAAAATTCACTGTGCGTGTACTGTGTGTGCACTGTTCACGCATTGTTCACGTAATATTTAATATTAAAAGTGGGTCCCACAACACTATTCACACATTTAAAAATTATTTTGCTACAGTGTTTTCAGCAACAATCAGTTTTTATCAACTTTCAACAACAATAAATACTATCCAAACGGACCCTTAGTAGTTCTGTCCGAATCAAACCATACATCATTTCATTTGAGAGATGGGAGTAGAGTATCTTTAACAACCCCATTTTTGTCTTTTTAGTTGTGTTGACTGTTGAGAATATATATGTTCGGATTGAAATCTATTGTCTGTTGGTGGAGCTGGATTGGAGGTCAGCTAGGCCTCCAAGAGTTGGGAAAAACGAAACAGAGAGGAAAAAGAAAGACTGTATTCAAATTTTACAATTTGCTTCATTACACAGTGTACAACTCCTTGGGCTCTTAAACCACATCTCATAGCTGTCACCAACCCACTAGTGACAGTTCCTGACCACTGTCACTAACCAACCCGTATAGTACCCTACAACCTGATATGCCTGCCTTTTATGGACACTTAGGAACTTATACTACTAACACAGTGCACTAACCAGTCACTACCATACAACCCCTTATACAACTGATACAACCATCATACAAACTGATACAACTTACAAAACTATGCTTAACAATATATTTTCATAAAAGAAAAGCGACAACCCCATTTATGTTCATATTTATCACTCTCTCAACCCAACTTAAAACACAGCTCAAAGTTATAACCTGTGTTAGCTAGCAGAAATGGAGAAGGAAACGAAAAATGCCTACAAAGCTCATTGTTTGGTGTTATCCTATCCAGCCCAAGGCCACCTTAATCCAATGCTCGAGTTCTCCAAGCGTTTGGAGCACAAAGGAGTCAAAGTTACTCTAGTTACCACACGCTCCATGTCCAAAACCATTCACAAAGAAGCCAGCTCCATTGCCCTAGAGACTATCTCTGATGGCTTTGATGAAGGTGGGATTGCTCATGCAGAGAGCATCCAGGTCTATTTGGAGCGATTTTGGCAAGTGGGGTCACAAACTCTGGCTGAGCTCCTTGAGAAGCTTTCTAGTTCTAGTTCAGGCAACCCTGTTGATTGTATTGTTTATGATGCTTTCTTGCCTTGGGCTCTCGACGTAGCCAGAAAGTTTGGCTTAGTTGGTGCTGTTTTTTTCACTCAATCTTGTGCTGTTGATAATATATACTACCATGTCCATAAGGGGTTGCTGAAACTCCCTCTTTCAGAGCCAGAAATTTTGCTTCCGGGGTTGCCACCACTTCAACCTCAGGACATGCCATCTTTAATTTATGATTTAAACACCTATCCAGCTGTCTTTGATATGCTTGTGAGCCAATTTTCCAATGTTGATAAAGCTGATTGGGTCCTTTGCAACACGTTGTATGAGCTGGAGCCAGAGGTAATTAAGCAAATAAATTGAGGCTGTACACTGTTACTTTCCTGTTTCCTTTTCTTTTTTGATTGAATTTTTTTATTTGAATTACACAAAAATTTTACGCTTGGTGTGACAAAATTGTTTGTAGGTAGTGGATTGGATGACAGAGATATGGCCATTGAGAACTATAGGACCAACCATACCATCCATGTACTTAGACAAGCGGATTGAAGATGACAAAGACTATGGTTTCTGCATCTTCGAACCAAACAGCGATGCTTGCATGAAATGGCTAAATGATCATGCAAAAGGATCGGTTGTATATGTATCTTTCGGAAGTTTGGCCGCTCTTAATGCCGAGCAAATGGAAGAACTAGCTTGGGGTTTGAGAATGAGCAACAGCTACTTCTTGTGGGTGGTAAGAGCATCTGAAGAGGCAAAGCTCCCCAAAAACTTTGTGGAAGAGACTTCAGAGAAAGGATTTGTGGTTCATTGGTGTCCCCAGCTCGAGGTATTAACACATGAGGCAGTGGGATGCTTTGTGACACATTGTGGATGGAACTCTACTTTGGAAGCTCTTAGCTTGGGTGTTCCAATGGTTGCAGTGCCTCAATGGACAGATCAACCAACAAATGCAAAGTATATTATGGATGTTTGGAAGATGGGACTTAAAGCTCCAGCCGATGAGAAAGGTTTAGTCAAGAGAGAAGCAATAGAAAATTGCATAAGGGAAATAATGGAACGGGAGAGAGGGAAAGAGTTTGTGAAAAATGCATACAAATGGAAGACATTGGCCAAAGAAGCTGTTGACGAAGGTGGAAGTTCTGATAAAAACATTGCAGAGTTTGTAACTAAGTTGGTTCACTCCTAAAAAAGGACCTAGCTAACTTAGTGAGTCCAAATCTTCTGTCCCACTTTTTCTGCTCCACTCTATACTCTACCAATAAATACTTGCCACATGTTCACCTAATTATTGACTTATTAATCCTACAGTTATTAATTAATAGTATCACGTGGCAAGTATTTATTGGTGGAGTACAGAGTGGAGCAGGAAAAGTGGGACAGAAGATTTGGACTCCTAACTTAGTAGCTAAGAGCTTCAGGTGCATTAATTAGTTGCAGTTGTTTCTTCATGAATTGGTGCACTCTGAATGGTAATGCAATAAGGGTTACACACGGTGGTGTGTAACAGATCGACTTTTTCCATGTAATAATTTTGGCTTCTCAGTTTGGAACTGTGTAAACCAAAATCTATCGTTGGTTGCTTCGTTTTTTCAATTTTTGCATTTCATAAATAAATAAATATAATTAATGTTGACTTTATAAATCCATGTGCATCTGATTTTCGGAGGCGATATTACAATTTACATGTACATTCACTTTATATGAACGGGTTAGTAGATATATCGGATATATAATAAATTTTTTAATATTTTACTGATTATGGGTAAAAGAGTATAATACTTAAATATATATATATATATATATATATTAATTAGATGTGAATTTTGACAAATCGACTGATAAATTACATTATCTTTGTATATTCTCTATACTTGCAAAATTTTAAGGTGATTAAAGATTAATAGTCATGTCATCAATTAAAAGTTTAAATTCAAGTTTTTGAAGTTTAAAATAATGCATAAAAGATAATTTTATAGATCGATTGGTAAATAACATCCAATTGACATGAATGTTAAATTTTAATGTTAAAATATTTAATATGAAATGGGCTTATATATATATATATATATATTAATTAGATGTGAATTTTGACAAATCCACCGTTAGATTACATTATCTTTGTATATTCTCTATACTTGCAAAATTTCAAGATGATCAAAGATTAATAGTCATGTCTTCAATCAAAAATTTAAATTCAAATTTTTGTAGTTTAAAATAATGCATAAAAGATGATTTTATGGATTAGATGGTAATAACATCCAATTGACATGAATGTTAAAAATATATAGAACATATAATTCAATGTTGGAAATTTTAAAATATAAATTTTATAACAAGTTATTGGATGGTGTAATATTATTTAAATTGCCCTATCCAATTTATATATCTAATTGATTTGGTCATACTTTTGACTATTTTGAAATTTTTGTTATTATCACTGTCTGTTTCCAAATATATTATATGCTAAAGTTATTTGTCCTAAGAGCTTCCACCATATCCTATGGCTACTCTGATTTATTTTGTTGATTTCATTCAGCTATAGATTATTTTATTTGGATGTGGAGGTGCGGTTACTGACCCTTTTGGGGCTCTTTTGGTCACTCTGCAAAGCGACGCAACCCCTCTTTTTTTAATAAACGATTCCTTAAAAATCGAGTGGAAGTGCACCTAGTACAGTTTCTTAATCATTTCTAACATATCATAGCCATAGGTGCTTTCTGACATTAACGTACTGCAATGATTAAACAACCAGTCAAACAGGGCTCTACCAAATTTGGCCACTTGGTGACTTTTAGGTTCTAATTAGTGATCCACACTCATGTATTCTTGTCACCTGGGTTCCACATTTCCACCATAACACAAATGCTAGAAAGGTTTGTTAAAAATTCAGTGAATTTTCTGTGGCTACAGACTTACTTTTATTAATTTCCTTGTTTGTTTCAATTTGAATCATTAAAACAAACTTCCACCCTTCAAAGTATTTAGTCCCAAAAAATAGCAATCCAACAAACCAAAAAAAATTATACAGTCTTCATGAATTTTACAATTGAGATACATGAGTATTGGTATTGAATGTGACATTCAAAATTTCTAGTTCATTGGATGATCTAAACTATGGATTTAAACTTTTTTCGAATTGGCTCCTTTTTCTTATGCTCACACATCATTGAATAACAATATTCTATTTCTCATTTGGTCTTATTCTTTGCCATTTTGAATAGTATTATTTTTTTTTTTTTAGAGAATTTTAACCTATAGCGTCTACTCTGATGATAATGTTAAAATATTAAGTTCAATCGTCTAAATTACAATATCTTCTTAAATAATGCGCTTACATAATTAAATGTTCAATATAAGCCCCTTTATTTTGGTCCAGGTCTGACAAAATTGTGCCCAACCAGACTTCTTAAGCCCACCCCATGGCCTTGGACTGAGTTATTTATTATGACTACGATGGATTTGGTTAGATTGACAAAACCCCAAACCCAACCTCCAACAGCATGTGCCCAGCCCGCTACCTCTACTTTTCCCTCTATTTACAAGTTATTTTCTATTCTTTAACATAACACCAACTCACAAACTCCAAACCTCACATCACCATATATATATTTCCAGATAGGTAATAAGTGTACTTATAATGGTCAAAAGTATTAAAAGCATCAAGTTCATGATGATGAACATGAAGGAACAAAGGAGGTTAAAGGACACAAACCAAAAGGCTAGTCTAAGATAAATAAGGCTGTAAACGAACCAAGCCGTTCATAAATAATTCGAACTTAGCTCGATAAAAAGCTCATTCATGTTCATTTGTTTATAAATAACTCAAGCTTGAGTCTTAGTTTTAGGCTTGTTTAATAAACAAGCTAGGTCCAAGTAAGCAAAAAAAAAAATAAAAATTTGTTCGTGAATAAGCTTGTGAACAATAGAACTCGATACAAAACAAGCTAAGCTTAGACTCATTTATAACTTGATAAAAAGCTTAATATATGTTTACTAAATAAACTCATTATAATGACATTACACATATGTTAATATAACATAGTCCACATGAGACCACTTACCACCACTTATTAATTTTTCTTCTTGTTGGAGTGGGTGTGTTTCAAATACTAAGCCTTCGCTTTGTGTCCCACATTGGTTAGGAGTGAACCAAGTTATAGATTTATAAGCCATTATCCTTCTTAACTGATAATTTGAAATAATGGGCTAAGTGTTGGTCTTGGGTTTGGGCTTGGGCTTTGTCTTTTTCCCTTTCTTTCTTTCTAACCCATTCTCTATTCAACCCGTTGGGCATTAGCTAAGTAGCCCATTGGGGGCATTTAATAAGCTGCCTATTGGCATGCATAGTGATCGTTGGAGTCCATCAATCGAGAAATTATAGAGTCCTCTAATGGACCACGTCATTTGTCCATTATTTTCACTAAAAACCTTCCACTTGTTTAAAATTGCTGAGTCAATATTTAATTTCTGTTTAAAAAAATTTTCCAACTAACAATTTTAAACAAGTGGCAGTTTTTTAGTGAAATGGTGGACCACATCACTTGTCCATCATGTGGATCTTATAATTTCTCCAATCAATCACCCTATGTGTCCTTTTCTTCTTTGGCTTATAAAACCCTTATTCCACTATTCTTTTCTTTAGTTTTTTTCCTAGCTCTCATTGCCGCCTCTCTCCCTCTGTTCTGCTCTAATTTTTCTACTTATCTCCACAAAAATTTCAGCTTAATTTTCTGGTTTTAAGGAAAGACAAATAAGGTTGTTCTTAGTTCTTCTTGTTTGAGTGTGTGTTCAACTTGAAGAAATCACTATAATATAATCCTGGGGGGTTGTTCAGTCAAGAAAGCCATTCGTACCAAGTTTTACTTCGGGTGACACAAATCAACCTTTAAGAACGCATTTTGCGTGATTCTATTGTCTGTGAAATCATTCTAACTCCATCTATTTATTTTAGTCATTGCTAATTTTTTAGGGTTTATATTGTTGAATAAAAAATTGTTTAGTTTGTCATATTTTCCAACACTTTTCCTCTAATTTTTTTTTTTTTTTAAACACTCCCTCTAAACTAACCATGGAACACTTTTAGACATAAGTTACATTTTTTTTTTAATCCAAGTGGGCCCACGTATGGCTATTCTCCCACCCACAATCTTTGTAAATTTATGAAATATATAGTAAATCTTTCCCATTCAACTACAAATGTAAGTCTTTCTAGACTTCTAGTCTTTGCCTAACTTCACAATCTAGTTCTATCAAAAGTAAGATTCTTATTTGTCACCCTCAATGTCGATGTCCAATGTCTATCTTTTGAAACCTAAAACTATATGCTACCTTGAGAATACCGAAACTTCTTTGAGAAGCCTTAACCTCCCTCTTTTACCGTTAGTTTTGTCCCCCAATTTTTCACAAAGAAGAATACAGCTCTCTCTCTCTCTCTGTCAAAAAATTCCACCAAATCTTCCATAGACCTCTTTGCAATCTCATCTATTGGTGAACGAGTCCTAGATTTGGATGAGTTTTATGCTAGCGAAGAGGATTTAGAGTCTATGTTCACTGAATCACCATGTAATCTAAGGTTTCTAGTGGGTGTGCAAAGAGCTCTAGCAATGGCTCTACATCCAACGTTGTATTTGGCATCACTACCATCTTCACTCTTTACCTCCAAGACATTCATGGTCTTCGCTCACCGTAGGTTTCCATGTTTGGAAAATTTTTATATATTTTTATAGTTGTTTTACACTGTAGTTTGTTTGATGTCGCAAAACCATCCTGATTTCCAAGTTATGGTTGTTTATGAAATTTCTATATAACTTAGAGAAATCTTGTTGGTTGTATTTGTTTGATAATAACTTAGCATTGTAATTAGTTGATTGTGGTTGTGGAAGTTTGGCATCTAGTTTGGAGTGAGGCTATGCTTTTCTTTTCTTAAGGTGCGAAGTCCTTTGTGGCTAGCTACTGAAAATATTATAGTTTCTTTGTAATTAGCTTTGTTTTGTGCTTTGTGTTTTTGGATATTAAATTTGATTTCTTATTTATTCATGTATGTTTTAGAGTGTTAATTTATTTAGATTTATAAAGATTATAGTTGCATAGATGACAAATGTGGATGTAAAAGTTGTATTTTGAACAATTACTCAAGCTATAGACAATGAATGATGAATGGATGGATTTAATTATGTAAAGTTGTAATTTGAACAATTTCTAATCATAGGTGGAATTAGAAGCACGATAAAATGAGTATATTTTTATTTTAGTGTTTACTTGATTTTTGCATATATAAGAATTTGATAATACAATTTTTTGGATTTCAAGCTAAAAAGCTTGACTTGAGCTTGAGTTTGAGCTTGGTATTAAGCTCAGGTTTGGCTTGATTAACTAATCAAGCCAAGCCGAGCCGAGTTCAAGTTTTTTGACATTCTCACAAGCTCAAGTTCAAACATTGTTTTTAGGCTTGTTTCAAGCTCAAGCCAAGCTTAAGCATTTGATTTTTACTGACAAGTCAAGCTCAAACACACACTACTTGGCAAAGTTTGGCTCATTTACAGCCCTATTTGCATCAATATTTCTTGAGAGCTTGTACAAAACTCGATCGAAAATGTTGTAAGGGATTCTGCAGAATTTACGAATTTGACAGTTTTTTAGACAAAATATGTTCCACTTCAAATGAAAACGTTTGTGAATATTAAAAACAGTTTATGGAGTTATACCTTCTCACCCATGATATATAAATGATTCTAACTCTCACTTTCAATGTCTTCCTCTTTCAAAACTTTTTCGAAACACAAAATATCCTTTGGGACTGCACCAAAATTGCTTTTTTTAGAACCTAATAAACTTAGTTGTATTATGGGGATAAATTTATAGTAACCTTTAAGCAACTCGTGTGTGGGTGCATACATTGTCTAAGGAAAGCATTTTATTGTGGCTTTAAATTATCAAGTGTTTTGTTTGATTATTGAGTTACTATATTTTTTTAATTATATTTTTCAGTACAAAAAACGAGATGTTTTGTCCCAATTTTTTTTAATGTAAAAAGCATTAATTGCTCTTCAATGGAGGTAGAGTGACAAAAAAAGTGGCAAACAAATGAAAAAACAAAGTTTAGAGAATCTTGGACGTACAAGAGTTGTATATAAGACATACGAGATTATCAACTTTTTTTTGTATCAAAATAAATATAAAGTTGTATGAAACTCAAACGTATGAGGGTTGTACGAGATTATGCAGAATTTATGAATTTGATAGTTTTTGGGCCAAAAGTTGTATAACTTAAAATGAAAACTATTGTGAATATTGAAAACAGTTTTTGGATGGTTGTAAGACTATACCCATGATATATAAATGATTGTAACTCTCACTTTGAATATCTTTTTCATTCAAAACATTCTAAGAAAAACTAAAACTCCTTAGGGCCTTCTAAAAAAATGATATTTTTAGAACGTAATAAACTTCGTTGCATCCTAGGATAAATTTGTAGTACATTTTATCAACTCTTGTGTGGGTGCATATATTGTCTAAGGATTTCGTTGCAGCTCCAATTTCTAAAACATTTTGTTTGATTATTGGATCACTATACTATTTTCATTACGTTTTTGGGTAGTGAAAAAGTGATGTCTAATCCCAATTTTTTTTAATGTGAGAAATGTTAAATCCTCTTTAGTAGAGCTAGAGTGACAAAAACTATGGCAATGAAGTGAAAAAATAAATTTAGAGAATCTCTTATGTACTAGACTTGTATGTAAAAGACCTATGAGATTTTCAAGTTTCTCTTGCATCAAAATGTCCTGAGAGTTTGTACGAAACCCAAATGTATAACTGTTGCACAAGATTGTGCAAAATTTACGAATTCAACAATTTTTGGGACAAAATTTTTTCCACTTGAAAAGAAAACGTTTGTGAATATTGGAAACAGTTTTGGAATGGTTATAACTCTTTACCCGTGATATATAAATGATCCTAACTCTCACTTTCAGTACTTCTTTCAAAACTATCTAAGAAGTACTAAAAATCCCTTGGGACATCTCTAAAATTGTTGTATTTAGAATATAATAAACTTGGTTGAATATGTGGGATAAATGGGCAGCAAGATTTGAGCAACTCTTGTGTGGGTGCATATATTTGTTGGGAGGACAAACACCTTAGGGAGCTTTCTTGAGTAATTAATATAACATATAGAGACACACTTTAACCCAAAAAGCCTAAGTCCACTGGGTATGTGCTTAATTATGTTATATTAACCACTCATTCTTCTCATCTTTATTCAATGTGGGACTTTACTAACACGTGTAACCCAACAATTTCCCTCTCACGTGTGAGTCTGCCTCTCTATGGGCTTCAAGATCTCTCTGTGGGCCATGAACAAGTCCTACTCACGCCTTCTTGCCTAATGGGCTTTTCACTTCATCAACGTGTCATCCATGGGTCTCTCATACATCATCCATGGGAACCACGTGTCAACCCCACACACACATCCATGTGATCCCCACATGTCCATGTCTATGGGAACCTCGCACCACACCATTATTTAACACCATTAGCGATATTCCTTTGTTGGGCTTTTTTCTTTTTTCTTCTCCAGGATCTTTATGTGTGGGCTATTTAGGCTTTCTCTATCTCCACAAAGTAAGGACCATGAACACCTCATCACCTTCGCCACACATCACCATAGGCTTTGATACCACTTGTTAGGGGGATAAACACCTTGAGGAGCTTCCTTGAGTAATTAATATAACATATAGAGACATACTTTAACCCAAAAGGCCTAAGCCCACTAGGTATGTGCTCAATTATGTTATATTAACCACTCATTCTTCTCATCTTTATTCAATATGAAACTTTACTCACACATGTAACCAACAATATTGGCTAAGGATATCGTTTCATTGTGGCTCCAAATTGTCAAATGTTTCATTTGATTATTAAATCACTATATTTATTTATTATATTTTTTGGCAGTGATAATTTGTTGTGAAGTCCCTTTTTTTTTTTTTTTTTTAAATGTGAGAATTGTTACTTCCTCTTTAGTAGAACTAAAGTGAACTAAAATGTGGCAATGGAATGGGGAAAAAAAACATTTAGAGAATCTCGTATGTACAAGAGATGTATGAAAATTTCTTGAGAGTTTGTAAGAAACAATAACGTACAACTGTAGCACAAGATTATGCAAAATTTTGGAATTGGATAGTTTTTGGGACAAAATTTGTTCCACATGAAATGAAAACATTTGTGAATATTGGAAACAATTTTTGGACAGCCATAACTTTTTACTCGCAATATATAAATGATTCTCACTCTCACTTTTAGTACTTCTTTCAAAGCTTTCAAAGAAACACTAAAAATCCTTGGGGACTTCTCCAAAATTGTTGTATTCAAAGCGGAATAAACTTGTTTGTATCCTAGGGATAAATTTGAAGTAATATTTTAGCAATTGTTGTGTGGGTGCTCAAATTGTGCAAGGATAGCGTTTCATTTCGGCTCCAAAGTGTCAAATGTTTTGTTTGATTATTAAATCACTATTTATTTTTATTATATTTCTTTGTAGTAAAAAAAACTAAGTTTATACAATCTCGGACGTACGAGAATTGTTTAAAAGACATAAAAGATTATCAAGTTTCGTTTCATCAAAATTAATTGAGAGTTGTACGAATCTTGAACGTATGAGTGTTGTATGAGATTATGCAGAATTTATGAATTGACAGTTTTTGAGCCAAAAGTTGTACTGCTTGAAATTAAAACTATTGTGAATATTAGGAACAGTTTTTGGATGGTTAAAAGACTTTACACATGATATATAAATGATTGTAACTCTCACTTTCAATATCTTCTTCTTTCAAAACATTCTAGAAATACTGAAACTCCTTCGGGCCATCTTCAAAATTGCTTTTTTCATAACGTAACAAACTTGGTTATATCCTAGGGATAAATTTTTAGTACCTTTTATCAACTCTTTTGTGGGGGCATATATTGTCTAACAATAGCATTTTGTTGTGGCTCCAATTTCTAAAAAGTTTTGTTTGATTATTGGATCAATAACTATATTATTTTCATTATGTTTTTCAGTAGTTTAAAAGTGATGTCTAATCCCAATTTTTTTAAATGTGAGAATTGTTAAATCCTCTTTAGTAGAGCTAAAGTGACAAAAACTGTGGCAATGAAGTGAAAAAATAAATTTAGAGAATCTCTTACGTACTAAACTTGTATGTGAGACCAACGATATTTTTAAGTTTCTCTTGCATCAAAAATGTCTTGAGAGTTTGTACGAAACCGAAACGCATGACTATTGCACATGATTATGCAAAATTTACGAATTCGATAGTTTTTGGGACAAAATTGGTTCCACTTGATTAT